>NC_041398.2:198330230-198377730 GCF_900747795.2 Erpetoichthys calabaricus | reverse complement strand
TCAGTTTCACAGTTTGAATGATTTTTTCAATATGGTCAAAAATTCTCTGAAAATCTGTGTATCTTTAGTTATAGGAGACTCTGTTTGTTCATTATAGTGACTGACATGAAATTACGATCATGTTTTATATGGGAATTAGACATAAATATAGATAATTCCTAGGGGTTCACATACTTTTTAATTTGACTATATATACAGGGTAGGATTCAAAAGTAATGAGCCTTTGTTCAAAAAGACAAATTTATTGAGCAACTAATTAATAGTCTTCAAAATAGGCACCTCCTGCATCAATACACTTTTGTAAGCGGCTTTTCCATGACTCGAAGGTATCCACGTAGGCCTGCTCCAGGATGGCTGCAAGGGCTGCCTTGACATTTGCTTGGATGTCCTCAATCGAGTCGAAGCTTTTTCCTTTCAGCGCTGATTTTAAGCGTGGAAACAAGAAGAAGTGAGAAGGCGACACGTCCGGACTGTAGGGAGGCTGGGGGACGACCGGAGCGTTCACCCGGGCTAGGTAGGCGCTCACGATGAAGGCGGTGTGGCTGGGCGCGTTATCGTGGTGAAGCTTCCAGCTGTCCTTGATGTCCCTTCGCTTGCGCACGACGCTTCTTTTCAATGAGCATGGTCTTCGTCTTCAATGCGTACCATTGCTGTAACGAACTTTCCATTCCGCCGTGTAACGCACTACAGCACAGGGGTTCCCGTCAAGGCCGATCCTACCGCTCTGAAAGCTCGGAGCGGTAGGAGCTCCGTTGAGTTGTGAAGCCAACACCCACCGTCGCTGGCAAGTGGGGCGCGGCGAGGTACGTTCGCGTCAGAACAAAATGAGGCTCATTACTTTTGAATCCTACCCTGTGTGTGTATATATATATATATATATATATATATATATATATATATATATATATATATACTGTATAGAATATGTATGTGTGTGTGTGTGTGTGTGTATGTATGTATATATATATATATATATATATATATAATATTATATATAAGGAAAAATAAAACTTTGTTTTCCTGGTTCATTGCACAACCAAAAGATGGTAGAATATTTGCTACTTTTAAAACAATTCATTCTTCCTGCTATTGAATGAAATTTACCAGAATAAAAAAGACATTAAAACATTATAAGACCGCTCAAAAAATTCAAGATATGCATCATGTTTCAAAATGTCTTGTAGTACACCTTTGTCTGTGATGGACTTTTTCCTGCCTTGCACTTAAAGGTGCAGCAATAGACTATAACCAAAAAAAAATTGAGTAAGTGGGTTTGGTTGGAAGACATTACTTGGCTACATAATTTAATGACAAGTAACATATTTTCATCTTCTAAAACTGAAAAAGTTAGTTGAGAAAACATGGCTCTGAAGTTTTCTTTAACAAATTGTAATATAATTATATTTGCAGAAGTGCAAAACTGGGGGGTGGTGGTGGATTTCTTTACAGAAGGAAACCAAAAAAAACAGTTTGTGGTAAAGGTTTCTGAGAACCGTGACATTACTGCCTGGTCAAACCAAACAGCAACCGCTCAAAAAAAGTCAACGGAAGTCCAATGAGACAGGGGTCCTCTTTAATTGTAAACAACAACCCACAAGTGGTTGTCAAAAAGAAAAAAAAACATTTAAATTCCAAACATTTGTGGAATAACAGTTCTTATTCAATGCTTGTATAAATTATACATCACATTGACTGTACAGCAAAAATACGCTTGATAGGAACATATATTTTATGTGATTATTTATGTAACACACAGCAGTATCAAGTAAAGATATGCTCATTTCAGTTGTGTTCTCTATACTACAACACCTTACACGTTTGCTATTTAGTTTACTACAGATATCCAAAAGATATGCTGATTGTATTGATTGACAACTATAAATTGGCCTAGTTTGAATAGTTGTAAGTGTATTTGCATTCATTTTTCTTGTGGTCGATTGGTGCCCTGTTTAAGCACCTGTAGGTTGTAGTTTGATTCAGCAAGTTTTAAAATGCATTTTTAAACACAATTTTGGGATATTACAAAAAGGATATTAGTGAAACAAAGTAAAAGATTTATTATTAGTTCATCTTAAAATCATATTCACTTCACAATTTTAAATGTTTTTTTCAAACACAGTAAGTAAGAAAAATACATGCATTTGAAACAACAAAGCCTTAGTTTTCAATTTAGCCTGTTAGTCAAGTTTATTTTAAGACAGGCAGTTTCCCTCTAAAACCCCCATGCTCTTTGTTAGGTATGGTCTTATTGCAAAAATTATTTTTTATACACCATAACCATTTCAGTTTGTGTGCTGAAACAGCTCTGCTGTTATTGATGCTGCCTTACATCTTCAAAGATCTAAGTTCAATGCTTGTCTCCTTCACTGTTTATAAGAAATTTTCATGTTCACTCTGTTTGCTTACACTTTCTATGGCTGTTTCTGTTTCCTCCCTCCAAAATACATGTATTTGCTCAATTAGTGGTAACATGGTAGCTCAGTTGTTAGCACTGTTACCTTCTAGCTCCTGTGCTGTGAGTGTATATTTAGTGCTAGATTTTTATCTGTGTTCAATTTGCATGTTTTGCCCATGTCTTTATAGGTGTTTTTCTAGGTATGTTTCTTCTGACATTTACAGTACATGCAGTTTAGGTTGTTTCATGATACAGAAGTGTCATTTATGAGTATAACAGTGGGTGTATGCATGAGTGGGCCCAGCAATTGATTGGCACTTGTCCATACATATCTGCAAGAAAAGCCTTGCATATAATAAATATGGCGGATATTATATAACGATCCAGGATACAAACATAAAATAGTTGGAAAAGTCAACAATAAAACTACATTCTTTCATGTTTTAGATTATTGACTGTTTAACTGTATATATCTATACTATCAAAACTCTTTTTCTTTTGAAACTCCTTAGTGTTACATTTTTTCTCAAAAAAACATGTAAAAAGCATTGCATTTTTTTGGCTTGAAAAATTACATTATTTTTTTAAATCTCATCTTTCTACTGTAAAACGTGCAAAGCACTAAAAGTCAGAAATTTTAGAAAATATACTAACACTAATAATAATAATAATAGTAATAATATGCACATATGCGAGTGATGCAAGTGTCACGTTTGGATTCCCAGAATCACTTTGGAATCACTGAAGACAGATTCACTTCATCATCACTGCCGGTGAGAAGTGTTTCTTGCAAGACGCCATTATGAGGCTAGGAGAAGATGCATCTACACCATTGCATGCAAGACATGCCTATACCGTTGCCTGAGTAACGGTAGGCACTAACGCTGTTGGCACTTTTACAGCCAGAGTAAAAACCTCGGGTGTTACGAGAGACACGTCTATACCCTGTCCCAAATGACACTTGGGTCAAACGTTTTTACCACTTTTTTTACAGACCAAATAGTGCGCGGGTTTAATGCTAAGGAGATTAAGTAACCAGAAATTCCAAGTACAATGCATAAAAAGGTTGTGACATGGAAGTCCTTCCACATACTCCTCAAAAAAAAAAAAAAAAAAAAGCCATCCACTTAATTTCAACCATTGTGTAGCCTCAAACCTACAGTATGTAGTGGGGAGAGCAGAATCATTTATTGTATTAACAGAAACACTTAAGGAATTATGAATTAACTAGTCATTTAGCCCGTTACAATAACGGGCGCTAGAACAGTATAGTGCATAAACATTAGTAGGAAGAGTCTATATTAATTGGCAAGGGACTTTGACCTCATTCTTTTTGTTGGTTGTATTTTTCTTTCTTTCAGCCTTTCTTTTGTTGATGTTTACTTGCTGAGCTGACCGTTCTTCGTGGGCTGCCGCTGTGTATTGTGTCTTTAATTTTCTGTGACAGTAATACTGTCTTGTACGGCTCTATTCAATAAGGGCGCGTAGATAATTTAGTTCAAATGGCTCTGGAATATGTGAAGAGCAACAGGTGCAGATCTTTATTTACACGCGCCTTTATTTGCTGCGCCCAATTGAGGTCGTCCTTTTGAGGCTCGCCTTTTTGTGCGCGCCCTTATTGAAGGATGCCGGTGCGCGCCCTTTTTGAAGGATACCGTCTTGTACGTCCGCTGGCTTGTACGTCTGTAATATACCTTTAATTTTCTCTGGCGGTAATACAGGCGTGCGCGTCGGTAATATGCCTTTAATCTCCTCTGACAGTAATACTGGCTTGTATGTTGCTGTAATATGCGTCACTGTATTGTGTACCTTTAATTTCCTCTCGCAGTAATACTGGTTTGTATTTCCGTAAAACGCCTCTAACTTTCTCTGACAGTAATATCGCACATAGCACCGTGCCCCGCGCATGCGCACTTCACCAGAAGACACCCACACACGGACACCTGGACGCACATAGGGATTTTATATATATATAGATATTACAACCTATGTGTAGAAGAGGAGTTGAAGCAAGGTTGACTTAAGCAGGAGTGTCCATTTAATTGACCACCCTAATGTGGTGTATCACTGTACAACTGTGACAGGGGTTTGACGTTCCCTGACATCATTTCATTATCAAACTGGGCGTGGTTTCCTAGAACACTTTTGTTTTGAGCTTACACTCTGTTTGTGTGGTTTCACTAAAAATGATTAGTGCTTGCATATGCATGCACCAGTGCTGTCGAAGTACACCTTGTGCAGTTTCCTACAGTATGTCATACTCAATAGTTTCAAGATGAAGACATGCTTTGTGTAGTACTGTCAAAGTCTGTTGTCATTAAACACTAAAAAAATATATACAAAGCAAAAATGTTAATTATGAAAATCAATCAAGTTTCTGTTTTTACACTTCTCTGGAGAGTCTTGGTGGAGAGCAAAATTTGTACAGAAATATCAAGGCATTTAAAGAACTAGTAAAGAGGAGGTCATAAGCGGATTAAGATAAAAGTAGCAAAAATTTGTTAAAGGAGCTGGATGGAGAGGGAAGATGGAGGAATATACAAGAATGGTGGTCTGTCATTTGGAATTTTTAGGTTTTTAATTTTGTAACAGAAAAACTGAAGGAATTTATGCTATGACTGCAGCAGAGAAAGAGAGCAAGGTGTGGGTTAAAGTAAGGATGCACCGCAGTTTTGGCCACCAAAAATATTCTGCCATAAATATAAAAAAATGACACGTTCATGAATGAAAAAGTCATTTTTGGCCAAATCAATGACACTGTTGCTACCCTGCACAGGTTATCGATAACACTTTCAAACAGCACCTCCTATTTTATAGTGAATAAATAACAGGGTAACTACTCATATTTTGTTAAATCTATCTATACATCCATCCATTTTCAGTTCAATTTTTTCTTTCAAATGTCTTTTTGAAAAGACTGACTGCAGTAATAAAATTACTTTTCATCAAGTTGCAGTTTTATATAGTTTAAGTTTCATTGAAAGTATAGATCAGAAGTGATATTGATTTAATTCAGTGTGTATGCAATGGTACAAAAACAAAAGTGCAAAGAAATAATAGAAGAAAAGAAAGATACTTGGTATTAGGCCCAGTGTTTTCAGAAATTTGCCCTTAGCCTCGGCCAAGAACTTCCAAGAACTTTCATTTCAGTGCATTACTACTTTGAAGAAACATATTAACCACAGAAAACAACTTTCTTGGGTTATCATGACCATTCTCTGTTATTCTATCATAAACTGTATTATTGGCTATAGTTAGTTCATCTCAATACTAATGATTTTCAAAGCTTAATGATACTTAATTCTTTGAAATAAATGTTAAACATTTTTCTGTCTATCTGGGCACTCTATAACTACTTGTTTGAATGTATATCAGCAAGCTGTTTTAGTGGTTTGATTTTGAATATTAAGTTCAATACTTTATTTTTCTAACTTCAGATGATCACTGTGAATGCTGCACTTTTCCCAAGCTCCATTACCAACTCCTTAATTGCATTAGGAAATGATGGTTTACAAGAGAGGGATCGCATGGTCCGAGCATGTATTGCTATTATCTGCGAATTAGGTAAGAAATATTATTTACAGTGTTAAAAGAAAATGATTTATTAATGTTTCTTAATAGATATGTACATAAAGCAAAGGAGGTTGCTTTTTAAGACAAGATTATTCATTCTTTTTATGATGGTTTAACTATATGCTCTGACATTAATTGTAACAAGAATTTTTATATTAAAGCTGAGTGTTTGAGAGGTCTCTCTTAGATTATTTTAGTCAGCATGTGAGCTAGATTTGATTTGATGGAATAATCTGCTTTTGCTAAATCAAAAGATTAAGTTTTCACAATATATTGGTAAATTTCAGACATATAAATAACGTAACTGTTTGATTGCTTCTGTAAAGTCATGTAATATCTTTAACCCCACTGCTTGCTTATTGTCTTATCTTGCTGAATGAGAAGAATTTGTAACGCATGTTCTTTCACTCAGTGGGAAAATTACGTCTTTTTTTAAGTTGATAAAAGATCACATTCTTAGAATTTGGCAAGAATTCATTAATGTTTTATTAAAATAAACAAGGTGGACTTCTGTTATTGTTTTTGATGCCTTTTGTTTTTATAACTCTACAGATCTGGTAGGGATTGAGTGATGTTATTTGTATGATTTTTTTTTTTATTTGATATGGTATACAAATGTATGGAAGTAGTGATTGCTGTGTCTAATTCCCTGTGAGCAACTCATAAAATTAATACAATATTAAAAGCAAGTATGTGTCTACAAAATGTCAAAATCTAGATCTTAACTCCAAGGAAATGCCGGGGAACTACCAGAAGCAAGCTTTTCAAACTAAAACATTTACAGTATTACTCTGTTAATGAATTTAATTTTGCCATGTATTAATGTCCAGTAGTTCTTTTTCAAATGTATGGGTGGCTGTTGGAGAAATGTAAAAGCATTTAGTTGCAGGTTTTTTTAACTAAAGGTGGTGCAACCAGTTTTTGTTGGGATGGGGTAAATTGCTTTTCCACACAGGAAATACATTGGCATTATTTGTTTTGATAACTTTTGGCTACTTACTGTGGGTTTCCTTTTTCTATTAATATTATTCTAGTAATACTCAGTGTCATAAAATATTGAATTTCTAAAATGTGACCAGTACTGTCCTCAGCCCTACTCCCAGCCCTCCTGTATGAAAATATTGAAGTTTTTTTTGTAAATTTGCTCAGACATAATCTTAATAAATAATTTACCCCAAAGCTCTTTATTATGAGTTTTAATCTCAAAAGATCCTTTCACAAGTACAAAGAAGAAATTCTTGTTTTAGTAATTCTGGGAATTGACTGGGATTTATTGGAAGTTAATAAATTCATATATACCTGGATGACCCATTAGTTTCCTGGGTTGATGGTGTTTATGACATGGTCACTTCACTTCTGTTTCTAAACCATGGGATGCTACCAATACCTTTGTTGGTGCCAAATACTATCTGTGAAGTAGGCAGCATCCGGTAATAAATGGGTATATCCATTCTTGACTCTACTTGGAAAAAATAACTCTTTATATTTAAATATTTTTCTATTTAATCAAATAATTTAAGAAAAAAGTATCTCAAATTAAGTAAGACTGTCATTTATTATTATCCAATCTCTTAAAATTGGCTTAGTTTAATCAGTATCAGACCGATGAAATTCCAGGGAATTATACTAGGTCATAAGCTATAACATTACAGGGTTTATTTTCCGGAGATTCCTTACCTTTCTTTTTTTGCACATTCACTAATTCTAGGAACGTATCAGTAAATTACTGGTAAAACTTGACATGCATGACAGGTGTCAATATAAGAATTATTTTTTCCAATTATTGTTTCATGCAGGGTCCCTGGCTCTGCCTGGCATGGGGACACCTACTAAATTTTGGAATGAAACATGGCCTGTGGTGTATAGGGTATATTCCCCTATACAAATCTTGAATCTATGTAGGATTTGGTGGAGGCAGGTTCAACAGTGTGGATTTGATACCAGACAAACTCTCTCACACACACATATAAGAACACAATAAGCTTTCTATATTAGACTTCTGGCAGATTGTAAAACCATGTTATAAAAATATCACTTTTGTTCAGTACCTTTTGTGGACACTTTGTAATTTTTTAGTAGTAGAAGTGTAATGAATTTCTCTTATTTATATTTTTTCAGCACTTCAGAATCCAGAAGTTGTAGCCCTGAGGGGAGGATTGAGCACCATTTTAAAGAATGTAATTGACTGCCAGCTCAGCAGAATAAATGAGGCTCTGATCACAACAATTTTGCACCTTCTTAATCACCCAAAGACACGACAATATGTGCGTGCTGATGTAGAATTAGAGGTATGTTATAGCAGTTTGTGGTTATTGACTTAAATTTTTAATTGTGTTCAATATTTGAATAAAGTGACATTTATTATTGTGTATTAGACATATTTACTTGTTTTCATCCATCCATTATCCAACCCGCTATATCCTAACACTGGGTCACGGGGGTCTGCTGGAGCCAATCCCAGACAACACAGTGCAAGGCAGGAACAAATCTCCGGGCAGGGCGCCAGCCCACCACAGGGCACACACACACCAAGCACACACTAGGGTTTAGGATTGCCAATGCACCTAACCTGCATGTCTTAGGGCTGTGGGAGGAAACTGGAGCACCCGGAGGGAACCCACACAGACACGGGGCGAACATACAAACTCCAAGCAGGGAGGACCCAGGAAGCGAACCCAGGTCTCCTTACTGCGAGGCAGCAGCGTTACCACTGCGCCACCATGCTGCCCTTTACTTGTTTTATTTATTACTATTATTTAGTGTATACTCTTTTATTTATTCCATATCTAATGTATAAGACTTGTTTATGTAAAAAGAAATTTTATTTATTTAATGTACATAAGATACACTATTCAAAAACATAAAATTATTTGTAGAATGTAATTACACAAAGACTCCAATTATATGCATATCTTTTTCTAAATTCATACTAAACTTTTCCAGTTAGTCATTTTTCTGAACATGTTGTTAATGCACTGTACAAATTCTAAATTGTTCTTATTTCTGCATTTCTTGTTACCTTAACAATATGTTTAAGACCTTATATATACCGTATTTAAATAAAATGTACTGCCTCCTTTTCACAAAAAATTTCTGTTTCTACTTTCATGGCATTAATACAAAGCATTTCATTATTTCCAAAAATTCTTATCCAGCCTGTTTTATGGGTCCTCATAACATATTTCAGATGCTTTATTTTGTAGCAATATGACATTTACGTTGCACCCACACTTGTGCAAAACTAAAATTTTAGGGAAACTTGCTTCTGCTTTTTAAAGTTTCACTTTGTTCAATTTGTTTTTCTGAAGTTTTGAGTGTAGAGGTTTATCAAACAGTTTCTAGCAGCTTCTATTTAGCATAATAAGGAGTTGTGGGACTGGAAGTGTAAGGTGAAGAAACTGTACTGGTCCCTATGCTGTGCTATATTTTATTCATATCTACAGCTGTGCAGATAATTTACATTGTAATGATCTCCTGTTTTTAATGACTTTTTTTTCTTTTAAATACGCTAAAACTTACCGTCATATAAAAAAGTTTGGGAACCCCTCTCAGCCTGCATAATAATTTACTCAACTTTCAACAAAAAAGATAACAGTGATATGTCTTTCATTTCCTAGGAACATCTGAGTACTGGTGTGTTTTCCAAACAAAAACAAAAAGATTTTTAGAGAAGCAGTATTTAGTTGTATAAAATTAAATCAAACGTGAAAAACTGGCTGTGCAAAAATTTGGGTACCCTTGTAATTTTGCCGATTTGAATGCATGTAACTGCAACTCCAAATTGGTTGGATTAGCTCATTAAGCCTTGAACTTCATAGACAGGTGTGTCCAATCATAATAATAATAATAATAATAATACATTTTATTTAATAGGTGCCTTTCTTATCACTCAAGGTCACCTTACAATAAAGTTAAACACAATTAATAAAATAAAAACAAGAAAATGATAAATCACAAAGCAATAATTCGTAAACAAACAAATATGACAGGCAGTAACAGTGTAGAATTCACAATTGATATGCCAGCCTGAAAAGATAAGTTTTAAGAGTAGTTTTAAACTGTGCTATTGAATCAAGCTGATAAATATGAGAGGGAAGAGAATTCCAGAGTTGAGGAGCACTATGAGAGAATGCTCGAGCTACCATAGAACTGAGTTTGATGTGTGGTACAGAAAGTAGAGCTGCAGATGAAGATCTGAGTAAGCGAGAGGGAGTGTAAATATGGAGGAGATCAGTGAGGTAGGGAGGAGCAAGGTTTTGGAGAGCTTTAAATGTTCAGAGCAGTATTTTGTATTGTATTCTGTAGTTAACAGGGAGCCAGTGAAGTTGAGAGAGAATAGGTGTAATATGTTCAGTGGATTTAGAACAGGTTATTATCCTGGCAGCAGAATTTTGAATAAGCTGTAAGCGATTAATAAGTTTTTGTGGAATGCCAGATAGAATAGCGTTACAGTAATCTATATGTGAGGTGACTATGGCATTAACCAATACTTCAGTATTATGCTGGATAAGAACAGGGCGAAGTCTAGAAATATTTCAGAAAGGGAAGAAGGCAGTCCGAGAAATGGTACTTACTGTGTATGGGAAGAAAAAGAGTGAGTACTGTCAAGAATAATGCCCAGGCTGTTAACTTGGGAAGAAATATTTGTGTTAATATTGTTGATTAAAATATAAGAATGGTTAACCTTAGCAAGTGTAGATTTAGAGCCAATGAGGAGCACCTCAGTTTTATTGCTGTTTAGTTGGAGAAAATTGTGAGTCATCCATGTCTTTATGTCTTGGAGAAATGCCATAAGGGCATCTGGAGGGAGAACAGAAGTGGATTTAGTGGATCGATATAGCTGTGTGTCATCAGCATAGCAATGAAACTTAATACCATTGTGCCGGAAGATATTACCTATTGGGAATATATAAATGAGAAAAAGAAGCGGCCCCAAAACAGAACCCTGCGAATCTCCCAGAGTAACGACTACCTTCTCAGATTTAAAGCCCTTTATTTGAACAAATTGCTTCCTATCCGTGAGGTAGGAAGAAAACCACTGAAGGACAAAGCCACAGACTCCAAAACTAGCTAGATGTTTCAAAAGTATCTGATGGGATATGGTGTCAAATGCAGAGCTGAGGTCAATAAGCACAAGAATTGATAAAAGTCCCATGTCAGCTGCCCGGAGAAGATCATTTGTGATTTTGACCAGGGCAGTTTCTGTGCTGTGTTTAGGGCGAAACCCAGATTGAAACTGTTCAAAAAGGTTATTTTTTGAAAGGTGGGACTGGAGTTGGGAGGCAACTAACTTTTCAAGAATTTTGGATATAAATGGAACATTTGAAATAGGCCGATAATTGTTAAGGATATTTGGGTCTAAACCAGGTTTTTTTCAGAATTGGAGTAATTGAGGCTGTTTTTAGTGAGAGGGGGACCATAGCTGTAGTAAGGGAAGAGTTAACTATAGTAGTTATCATGGGGGAAATATGTGACAGACAAGGCTTAACAAAGCTTGTAGGTATTGGATCTAATTGGCATGTGGAAGAATTAGATTTTGTTACAAGCTCAGAGATATTATTTTCAGCTGGTAAACTGAAATTGGAGAATAGGGTGGTTAGTAAGGGAACATGGGTGATAGTGGTGAGTATGTCATTTTCTGCAGAAATACAGTGCATCCGGAAAGTATTCACAGCGCATCACTTTTTCCACATTTTGTTATGTTACAGCCTTATTCCAAAATGGATTAAATTCATTTTTTTCCTCAGAATTCTACACACAACACCCCATAATGACAACGTGAAAAAAAGTTTACTTGAGGTTTTTGCAAATTCATTAAGAATAAACAAATTGAGAAAGCACATGTACATAAGTATTCACAGCCTTTGCCGTGAAGCTCGAAATTGAGCTCAGGTGCATCCTGTTTCCCCTGATCATCCGTGAGATATTTCTGCAGCTTCATTGGAGTCCACCTGTGGTAAATTCAGTTGATTGGACATGATTTGAAAAGGCACACACCTATCTATATAAGGTCCCACAGTTGACAGTTCATGTCAGAGCACAAACCAAGCATGAAGTCAAAGGAATTGTCTGTAGACCTCCGAGACAGGATTGTCTCGAGGCACATATCTGGGGAAGGTTACAGAAAAATGTCTGCTGCTTTGAAGGTCCCAATGAGCACAGTGGCCTCCATCATCCGTAAGTGGAAGAAGTTCGAAACCACCAGGACTCTTCCTAGAGCTGGCTGGCCATCTAAACTGAGCGATCAGGGGAGAAGGGCTTTAGTCAGGGAAGTGACCAAGAACCCGATGGTCACTCTGTTAGAGCTCCAGAGGTCCTCTGTGGAGAGAGGAGAACCTTCCAGAAGGACAACCATCTCTGCAGCAATCCACCAATCAGGCCTGTATGGTAGAGTGGCCAAACGAAAGCCACTCCTTAGTAAAAGGCACATGGCAGCCCGCCTGGAGTTTTCCAAAAGGCACCTGAAGGACTCTCAGACCATGAGAAAGAAAATTCTCTGGTCTGATGAGACAAAGATTGAACTCTTTGGTGTGAATGCCAGGCGTCACGTTTGGAGGAAACCTGGCACCATCCCTACAGTGAAGCATGGTGGTGGCAGCATCATGCTGTGGGGATGTTTTTCAGCGGCAGGAACTGGGAGACTAGTCAGGATAAGGGGAAAGATGACTGCAGCAATGTACAGAGATATCCTGAATGAAAACCTCCTCCAGAGCGCTCTTGACCTCAGACTGGGGCGACGGTTCATCTTTCAGCAGGACAACTACCCTAAGCACACAGCCAAGATATCAAAGGAGTGGCTTCAGGACAACTCTGTGAATGTCCTTGAGTGGCCCAGCCAGAGCCCAGACTTAAATCCGATTGAACATCTCTGGAGAGATCTTAAAATGGCTGTGTACCGATGCTTCCCATCCAACCTGATGGAGCTTGAGAGGTGCTGCAAAGAGGAATGGGCGAAACTGGCCAAGGATAGGTGTGCCAAGCTTGTGGCATCATCTTCAACAAGACTTGAGGCTGTAATTGCTGCCAAAGGTGCATCGACAAAGTATTGAGCAAAAGCTGTGAATACTTATGTACATGTGATTTCTCAGTTTTTTTATTTTTAATAAATTTGCAAAAACCTCAAGTAAACTTTTTTCATGTTGTCATTATGGGGTGTTGTGTGCAGAATTCTGAGGGAAAAAGTTAATTTAATCCATTTTGGAATAAGGCTGTAACATAATAAAAGGTGGAAAAAGTGATGCACTGTGAATACTTTCAGGATGCACTGTAGAGGAGTCAAGTTGCTGGTGGATTTTTTCCATTTTTGAGTTGAAGAAATCCAAAAAAGTGCAGCAGTATTTAACAGAGATTAACATGATTTAACAATCATAAGAAAAGGTAGTAAAAGGTGATCAGTTGCAAGTTGTGCTTCCCTTTGACTCTCCTCTGCAGCGTGACAGCATGGGATCCTCAAAGCAACTCTCAAAAGATCTGAAAACAAAGATTGTTCAGTATCATGGTTTAGGGGAAGGCTACAAAAAGCTATCTCAGAGGTTTAAACTGTCAGTTTCACCTGTAAGGAATGTAATCAGGAAATGGAAGGCCACAGGTACAGTTGCTGTTAAACCCAGGTCTAGCAGGCCAAGAAAAATACAGGAGCGGCTTATGTGCAGGATTGTGAGAATGGTTACAGACAACCCACAGATCACCTCAGAAGACCTGCAAGAACTTGCTGCAGATGGTGTATCTGTACACCGTTCTACAATTCAGCACAATTTTCACAAAGAACATGTGTATGGCAGGGTGATGAGAAAGAAGCCCTTTCTTCACTCACGCCATAAACAGAGTCACTTGTTGTATACAAATGCTCATTTAGACAAGCCAGATTCATTTTGGAACAAAGTGCTTTGGACTGATGAGACAAAACTGGAGTTATATGGTCATAACAAAAAGAGCTTTGCATGGCAGAAGGAGAACACCACATTTCAAGAAAAAGACCTGCTACCTACTGTCAAATTTGGTGGAGGTTCCATCATGCTGTTGGGCTGTGTGGCTAGTTTAGGGATTGGGGCCCTTGTTAAAGTTGAGGGTCGGATAAATTCAACCCAATATCAACAAATTCTTCAGGATAATGTTTAAGCACCAGTCACAAAGTTGAAGTTACGCAGGGGTTGGATATTCCAACAAGACAATGACCCAAAACACAGTTCAAAATCTACAAAGGCATTCATGCAGAGGGAGAAGTGCAATGTTGTGGAATGGCCGTCACAGTCCCCTGACTTGAATATCATCGAAAATCTATGGGATGATTTGAAGCAGGCTGTCCATGCTCGGAAGCCATCAAATTTAGCTGGAGAAATTTTGTATAGAAGAATGGTCAAAAATACCTCCATCCAGAATCCAGACACTCATCAAAGGCTATAGGAGGCATCTAGAGGCTGTTATATTTGCAAAAAGAGGCTAGGCTAAGTATTGATGTAATATCTCTGTTGGGGTGCCCAAATTTATGCACCTGTCTAATTTTGTTATGATGCATATTGCATATTATTTCTGTTAATGCGAATAAACTTAATGTCACTGCTGAAGTACTACTGTTTCCATAAGGCATGTCATATATTAAAAGGAAGTTGCTACTTTGAAAGTTCAGCCAATGATAAACAAAAATCCAAAGAATTAAGAGGAGTTCCCAAACTTTTTCATATGACTGTAACTGATATTGCCAGTACAGTGGAACCTCTAGATAAGAGTTTAATTCGTTCCAGCACTGAGCTTGTATAGCGAATTTCTCGTATCTAGAACAAACTTCCCCATTAAAAATAATTGAAATCCAGTTAATCCGTTCCGCACCCCAAATATATTAACATAAAAATCAATTTTCCTAACAAATAACACTGATAAATTATATATACTGTAGTCTACCTTTAATAAATAACACTGGTAAATAATATAACTGATTATTAAAAGAATCAAAACAGGTGTCCAAAGTGCAGTAGAGCATTCAATAAATCTTTAAATAAATAATCCTTAAAACAGTTGTGAAGTGGAGGTTTAAAATACACAAGAATAAGAATCCTTTAACACGAGGTTAAAACGTCAAAAGGATGCAGTCTTTGTAAAACAGATGACAATCGCCGGTGCTTCTTCTCTGTTAGCGTCTCACCTGCGGGCTCTGCAACAGGCGAGACACTCTTAATGCAGCTGACCTTCTCTACACCGTCCTGCTTCAGCTGTTTGGCTCGCCTATTCAGCTCACTGTTCAGCTACACGCGAGCCTGCACTCGCTCTCCCGCACCGACTGCCTTCCTTCTCCTTCGCCTTCTCCTTTTCTCTCTCTCTCTCTCTCTCTCTCTCTCTCTCTCTTTTCTTTTACTTCTTCTCCCCCTTAACCGGCTCGCGCTTCTCTATATATGCAGGGAGGACATGGCAGCTGCACCCCATCAGCCACAGGAACAATCATGGATGTGGGCAGTTTCCCTCCTGTGCACTTAGGTGAGAAACGCAGACACCGCAGATCGCCCTGCGGCTCGCTACTGCTACCACGCCCCCTCGCTAAGCCGCGAGCTATACCCACAGCCTGGCTCGTGGCTCGTTACGCGAGCCAATGCTCGCATTTAGATCTGAATTTTTCGCTCATACTTTCCTCGTATTTTGAATTTCTCGTATACAGAGGTGATCGTATCTCGAGGTTCCACTGTATTTGTGGCAAGACCAATGCAGTAAAAACAAACCTCATTTTTGTTTTATTTGTAGCCTTCATATATTCTTGATCTTCACAATATCAACTTGAATATTTGTTTTATGAGTATTCATCTCATTGAATCCAGCTTATTTTGCAAAACGATAACATTTTTTTGTCTTTCTGTTACAGCAAATTTTAGCACCTTACACAGATTTTCACTACAGACATAACCCAGATACAGCTGAAGGGCAGGTCAAGTAAGTACATTGATCCATGCAGTTGTGGTAGTTTATTGTGATTGTTAATGTTTTTTTTAAATATCAGATACATTCTTAATAATTAATAACTGTCTTTTCAGGTGCTTTCCTTACCATTTAAAAATGAGTTATTGTTGTTTTATATGTAATGCAATTTTGCAGTGTAGTCAGGAATTTCACTTGTGTCTGTTCAACAATTATATATATTTCACAGTTTCTTTCGGAAAGTAATCTATTTTGACCCATGCATGTTTTCACTAGAGTAGGATTTTTCTGACTACCTTTTAAAATGTGTATTGGTAGCAGTGACAATTATGCAGTGCTAAACACAATATGATACATATCACAATTCAACTATCCACACTGCAATATTTTTCGTTTACATTTGCATAGTATTATGTCAGATTTTAAAAAGGTAAACTTGATTGAACCACTTTTTTGTAGACTTTTGTGATCAGAAAATTCAACACTTTTTTGTAGCATAAAACATGCTATATTTAATAATGTTGAACAACTGTTTTTGATGTAGCATCGTTTCACAGTGAATGCCATCTCAAGGCAACTCTACTTCTCTATCCATTACACCTCACTGTTAGATACCCAGCTAGGTTTTTTTTTTAAAGGCCCAAGCTATTTCAGAAAAATTGTTGTGTTTTTTCACTTTCTCCAGCACATATGATTTATGGAATTTGTTTAGTAATTATTTATGTTGTTGTAGTTAACGTAATATGATATTCTCACAGCAGCTTAATCCAGTTCAGTTTTGTGGGTGGCAGGAGTCTATCCAAGTAGCATTAGGTGACAGACATTGTCAGCAGGCACAAAATGACAATACTCATAGTTTTATAGGGACAGATGTTGGTACTCAAATGAAACCATTCACAAAGACTGCCCAGTGTCACCACAAGAAAAACTGTAAAAATCAATATAAGAAATGAAAATTAGTCATTTATGAAAGAGAAACAAATTGTAATAAATCCAGTCTGGGGGATAGGAATCGGACAAATAATGTGCCTATAATTCGTATAAATGAGCATACAGAGGTTGGCAATCCCATAGACTTTTTTGAAGAAGTTGTGACTGATTGTATTTTCCAGTGAGTGTGATATTTCTATAGCAATTGAAAGTTTTCACAGGGTGTATCCTCCCTATAGAATTACTTATGTGCTTGGCCCATGATTGTAAGATTTTGTAAATATGCTGACCAGTTGACACATCTCAGGGAGGCTCACAAAACCCATAATCGATCATTTGAAGGCAAGCAAAGGTTCGTTTCCAGTTTTAGCACCGCCACAGCTAAAGCTAGGAAGGGAATGCCTCTCATAGTGAAAAGAGATTGTGAAGTTGGTTTACAGCTATTTCTTTTATAAACAACTTGTCTTAAGCTATTAAATCCATTTAGAAATGTGATTTATGATCACCTGATGAAAGATCAATTGAAAATTTTCAAGCCACTGTTTTTTCTCTTAATAGTTGCCACTTCAACTGTATATGTATTGTAAGAATGGACGTTGTATAGCGCCCGACCCGGCACAGATTGGACATGGAAGGCGCGTGTAAAATAAAACAAATACTTTTTATTTTCTTTCCCTGTGGACACATGTCTTCCCCGTGACCCACAGGCAATACACAGTCCCAGATAAAGCACACCAGTACAGCAAGCACTCTTCTTCTCCTTCTTGGCACCACCACTCCTCCCAAGCAACCTTGTCCTCCTCCACCCAACTTTGACCGCTGAGTGTTGGTTGCTGGCTCCTTTTATATTTCACCCGGAAGTGCTCCAGGTGTTTGATCACCGAGTTCCGGCTGCACTTCTGTGTGTAATGCATACGCTGCCCACATGGGCTCGGAAGTCCCAAACACAGCACCCCCTGGCGGTGCCTGCGGGACCCATCAGGGCTGCACCTAACTCCTTTTCCCAGGGAGCCCTGTGGGAAACCGAGGCACTGCTCCACCCCAGGGAGGTGGCCATCTAGCGTCCAGGGGGAGGTATTGCAGTGTCCAGGGCTGCTCCCCCTGAATGTAGTGTGCAGGGGCGCCCCGGCTGGGCATGGACGCCAGCTGCCTGCCACAATATATATATATATACCATAATAAACTTCATCCTCAGTTTTTTCCAGTGCTTACAATGCCTTCTCTACTCTTATATCCTGTCTTTTAAGACCCTGTGGTGATAAACATACTGGAGGTCTGATTGTATTGTTATTTTGGATCCTGTCTCGATTTTTGCTATTCTCTTTTGTTTCTTATTTAACTATATTTGGTCACCACTTTATTATCGGTGGTAATCAGATTGAGCTTGCACTGAAAGACTACTGCTTTCACCTTCCAGGTGCTGCAGGTGACCGTGGCACTGACACATAAAGTATTTGAACTTCAGAGGCCATGTGCTACATAACTGTCTTGCACATCTGGAACATATGGGTCTTGAATTGAATGTTAAAACTTCAAGAGTCCTTGATTGTCCCCAGCAGGAAAAATAGACATTGTCTTCTTGCCAAAACTTAGTCTGTTTCCTAAAAGTGCACCTGGATTTTGAGACAAATGTTACTTTGTAGCTGCATCTGCCTTGGCTAATTTTCATAACTAAGATAAAGGTCACTTCCTGGAAAGTTTAGGATCTGGGCTTAAATGTGAAAAAGATTAAGTGTCCTTAAACCCCTCTGGCAGGAGAAAATATACATTGATTTTCTATATGAATTTAAGCTTTTAGCTAAAGATGTGCTCCGTTTTTGAAACAAATAGGTTTGTAGCTGTATCTACCCCAACTAGATCTCAAGAATATGTGGTGTTAATTCTACTGTGGTGTAGAGTGTGACTTAAAATTGATGTTGCTATTTGCTTTTAGAAATTAATGGTAAAAAAAAATTGCACTATGTGTTACATATTGCTTGAAAAATTACTACTGCTCTTTATTGCTGCTAAATTTAACCAGTCAAATTTTAAAAGAATTTGAATTCTCAGCATTGATAAAAATTCCTACAGTATATGAATTCCCTTTTAGATAAATTCCCTTTCCGTGTTCATCAATGTACTCTTCATTCCATATGTTCTTTTCTACAAGTCCAATTTAAATTTGGTTGACTTTTTGTGACTTATGGAAAAACTCCTTTAAAACAAAATACTCTGTGTTCTAACGTTGTCATTCCTAAATAAGCTACATTTTTAATTCCCAGTTGTCTACCTTCTCTGTCACACATGCCTCTTTTGTCCTTGCAACTGTATGTACTAGCACACACTGTGATATCTTTTGACTCCAGGCTCATAACATTTCAGTATCTAAGATTAATGTTTCCTTTTCCTTCTTTATTCTTATTTTACCTCTCAAAGACAAGTAGAGTTACATTAACATCTCCTCTTTTCTTTTATTATCTCTTTGTACTTCTTCTCATTTTTTTTGCCCCATTCAAAGCATCTTACCATATTTTATAAGGTTTTGCTTAAAGCAGCTTACAAGACTTTACTTCTACATTTAATTTGGCAAAATGACCTCCTATTTTCTTCATTCTCTTCTAGAAACTCCAGTCATAATTATAATGAGCTGCATATATCTTAGAAATATTTTGCTGTGATATTGACTGCTAACCCATTATACTGCTATTGTTCTTTAGGTTCACTTAATGTATTTCTCTACATGCTTTGAAATTGTTCTGCTCCTTCTGTTCCTTTGTTTCTTTCTTCAGTGCTCTACTAACATTTATAACAAGTTGGTTGTTTTCAAATTTATATCTACTCTGCCCAGAAACTTTTGGTTGTGTTGGATTATTAATAATATTAATTATATATAATCCTGAATTGTGAAGTGACATAAATACAGTAGATTATATAATATAAATAAATTATCTTCATTTTCCCTTTTTAATATACCATAAAAATATGTTGTCCATCCATCCATCCTCTTCTGCTTATCCGAGATCGGGTCACGGGGGCAGCAGCTTGAGCAGAGATGCCAAGACTTCCCTCTCCCTGGCCACTTCTTCTAGCTCTTCCGGGAGAATCCCAAGGCATTCCCAGGCCAGCCGAGAGACATAGTCCCTCCAGCGTGTCCTGGGTCTTCCCCGGGGCCTCCTCCCGGTTAGACGTGCCCAGAACACCACACCAGGGAGGCGTCCTGGAGGCATCCTGATCAGATGCCCAAGCCACCTCATCTGACTCCTCTCGATGCGGAGGAGCAGCGGCTCTACTCTGAGCCCCTCCCGGATGACTGAGCTTCTCACCCTATCTTTAAGGGAAAGCCCTTATGTTGTATATTTTTGTTTTGTCTTGTTAGAGTTCTATCTTACTCTACTTTTCCCTTTTGTATTCTTTAATAATGTGAATTTCCCCTTGGAATTTATAAAGTATCTATCTATCTGTCTGTCTAATATGTAGCCTTTATCAAAATGCCTCAAATCTCATAGACAAAACACTGTTTATAAGGTATTGTACTTTATAACTTCTCCCCACTTTCCCTTCTGCATCTATATCCTCAGGCAATTACACAGAATTAAAAACTAGCAGGAGTTAAGTTACATTTTTAAACAATATATTATTGATAATATTCATAAAATAATAACAATAAGCTAAGTACAAGTGAATATTGGCAACCATACAAACTGATAAATGCTGATGTGTACTTTCAGGTGGCACAGAGACTTGTTAGTTACTTATATGTCTTTAGTTAAGTCATCATTCCTGGCTTTCTTCAGGACAGGCCGCATGCCTGTCTCAATATGGCTGCTGAGCTGTGCTCTTCAGTGTAATGTCCTTTTCATTGTAATGTTGAGAGGGAGAGAAACGGAGGGTAGAGCAACCAAATGTATACACTGTCTGTTCAAATCCTACAGCCAATAAGGTGTCGTGGTGTGGAATGGCCTCTGATTCAAAACCAAGCAGCCAACTTTAGACCAGTTGAATTCTGGTGCGACACATCCCCCATTTACTGGCTTATTTTCACACCTGCCCCCAAAAATGATTTGTTGAGTGAAGCTTTCCAGCCAGGTAGTTTGGCTTTCCTGTGGTGTTGATTGAGAGAGAATGTCTTGCAGAGAATTATTTGCCAGACTGGTTTTAGGCACTTCCCCCAACCTTGCAATAAAATCCTAAGTCAGTCCCAAAGACTTTGTGAGGGGTGCGGGGGGGTATGGGCAGGAGTTCTTTTAACATCAAAGCATTGCTGTTCTCATGAATTAAACACTAATATTACATTTGCTTTGTCTGACTTACAGATAAATACATACATATAAAATATTTCTCAATTTACATACATTTCACACCACTATGTGTAGTTTTATAGTATTAGTATTGCCATGCGCACAGAGTACAGTGTATCAGTATGTTATGTACATTAGGTTAAATTCTCAAGTACAGAGTTTGCACTACATTATTGTTATCAGATTTTTTTTGTTTTATTGTATACAAATGCAATATGTTGGAGTAAATTGTCTGTTTTAAATTCTTTGTTTTCAGAGAAGACCGAGAAGCCCGATTTGTGGCTAGCAAAATGGCAATAGTGGCAGCTTTCCGTTCTTGGTCAGGTAAGTGATTTAAGACTCTTTTGTACTTCATTTTGTATATATACTGCACTTATTAGTCAACTGACTATCGGCCACAGGCAGGCAGCCTGCTGTCCCATCCCCCACCAAGGTACCTGAAGACAGACACAATATACTCACAGCTGAAGTTTGTTTTTCTGAGAGTGAGGTGTCTGGAATTGTATAGGAAAATAATTTAGCGTTATATGAAATACTGTACATACATTTTATGTGTGTTTCGTGTCTATCAATCTGTATAAATGTAGGATAAATGATGAACACATGACTGAAACAGAAATGCTTTTATATATTACAGTATTCACGATGTTGACATGAAATGTTGACGTGCAGTGTATAATGTAAGACTGAAGCCCATATATCAAAAGGTATAATATAACCAGCAACATCTTGATTAAGAAGTAGCAGTTCTCACCCCTGCACCAGCAAAGCAGATATACGTGAGGTTGCCGCATTTCCCCTGTGAAAGACGCAAACACACAAATGCATGCAAATCCATGGCTTTGAAATGCAAACGTTCACACACAAAAACACATTTTTTCTCTAATAAAATAAATCTTGTAAGTGTATAATGGAATTTCACTGACATGGGCACCAATAGGTGATTTGCTATGTCATTGACTTTAGCAGCTTGGACTTGATCTTAAACACTTTAAGTACCACTAACTTATATTAAACATATTTTCTTTTAACTAGATAAATTTATTTCTTATTGATTTTTACATTTTTGTAATGAAAAGGAAAGGCATTGAACCAATATGTTATTTATATTTCAATTTAATTCCTTATGTTTTTACAATTTATTTTAATAAATAAGAGAGGAGGTTGAAACTATACACTGCTTAATTTCTTATTTTATTATGCTACTTGTGAAACTAAATAAGTTGTACTATTCTGATAATGGAAAATGTTACAAGCATTTTGTATGTTTTGCAAATTGTCCGTAGTTGTTTATGAAAATGCTCCTGGATTTCAGGTGGTTAAAGCAAAAATGCCCCACAACCTCAATTATTTCCTGCCCTGACTTTAGTGAATGACTTCTATAGTATTTATTTAGTTTTCTTGTAACTTCTGTATAGAAAATTCTTTTAAAGTACTACTATTTAACATTTTACACTTGTTTTGCTTTGTATCTCTTCTTGTTTGTTTACTATTTAGGAATTATTAACCTGTGTAAGCCAGGTAACTCTGGAATCCAGTCTTTGCTTGGTTTGCTTTGTATACCAAATATGGAAGTACGGGTAAGTAATTTTTTTTTTTCAAAATATAATTTTTACCTTGCACTGGAAATTATTCAATCTTAACATTTTTGTATAGGGTGAACAGTTTCTTTGTTGTTTTTGCATTACTTTGAATAAAATCAGGAAATACTGCATGTCAATTAGTATGGTTTTGTACAGTTTCTAAAATTAACATAATTGCAAGATCGGAAGCATCTGTATTCTTTTTATATATAATATTGTAAATGTATGTGGACACGTCCTCTGTATTTATTTTTTTCTTTTTCAAAAGGAAAAACTGTTATGTGTTGTCATAGGTCCTTTGCACACTAGTACTCCAAACAGATTTTGGAGAGATTTAAAAATAAGGTTACAATCAAAACATTTTTCAATGTTGGCTGACACAAGTAGATGATATAAAAAGCATTAGGTGCACTTTTATTTTGGCACATATCAGATTCTGTTGACAGCTTTTAATATTAGTTTGTTACCCCTGTATCAGATAAGATCTACTGGTAAGACAACAAGAAAACATCTGTCATAAATTAGTTGTTGTGATCGCCCCCTACTGTTTTTTAAATAAGTTCTCTGTGGTTACACAGACTCCTGGCTTGTGTGATTTTTTTATATATCTTGTACTTGTACAGTATAGTTATTGCTAAAATTTTCAAATTTCAAAATTTTGTCTACTTTTTTGATCAATGAGTGTAAACATCTACATGTTATCCATCTGGAAAACAATTGTCACAGGTTAGGTTGGAATGTGAGTGAGAAAAAGGCCTTACAATTGTTCTAATTAAGGAATGGGATAATCCTGATTTTTTTTTTATACAAATTTCATAGAGTTTCTATTCTTGTTGTCATTTGTTTGCATTGTTTTTCCATACTGCATGTCTACATATAATTCATTTTAATGTCTTTAAAGCTTCTTTTGCAAATAATAATAATTAGGACTTTAACACTGTTAACTCACTGGAGGCTTTGATTTGGGTAAGAGAGAGATCCATTATTTATTATGAGGTTTTTTTTCACAGAGCCATTGAGAGATATTGTTAGTGGGACTTTCAAGTCAGCAGACATTCATGTGAACAGAGTCAGCTTGATTTCCCCAAAACACAACATAATTTAACTGCAGTTTTCAAATCTGTAGCCAATACATTGCTGTAGCTATCAACAGAACACAAGAAATTATTTAATTATATTTCAGTGTCTAAATTATGCATGTACAGTAATAAACAACATGCTTCACATTACATTTTATGGTGTAAGTCTTCAAAAGCAAAGGTGATTTTATTAAAAGAGGTGATTAGTGGCTAAAGTGGGGTTTCCCTCAGTTTGTTGGTAGCAATGACATTTGATTTATCCATCTTATGGTGGAAGCAACTGCATATACACATCTGAAAAATGAATGTCATTATTGCAGTTTTTTCTTGTCCTTTGCAAACATATAGCTAACATTTCATGCAGTATCATTTTTAAATCATGCAGTGTACATCAGCTTCAGGATAATTTCCCTGCTGAAAGATGCAGGCTTCTCGAAATCCTTATTATTTACACTTAAGACAATGGTGCCACAAATGTGAAACATGACAAGCCCAAAGTATATAAAACAGGGCTAAGAAAAAAGGTGATTATTTACACACAACTGTTTGTTTTAAAGAGTGTAATAATGAATACAAATTAGAAATAAATATCTATCTAAGCTTGATTCACAGGAATAATATTAGATTAGATAAAATTAGATTAGATAAACCTTGTTAATTCCTTGGGGAGATTCAAATGCATACAGCATCAGAAACATAAAAAACAAGACTACAGACTCATAGGACAGATAATACATCCAATTAATCAATCTATAAATAAATACATAAATAACTAAATAAGTTTGTTTATGTAAAGAGTATATCAGGTGGAAGCATTGAATTGCCTGCTAGTAGTGAGCAGAGAAGACCCCTAGAGGCGCTTCTTTGCACACCGTGTGGCGGAATGAACCTATGGCTAAAAGTGCTCCGAGAGAGTGCCTCCTGGAAGGGATGAAGGGGATTTTTCATGATGGAATCCAATGTTGCCATGATCCTCTTTTTTCACAACAGCTTCCTGTGTGTCCAAGGTATGCTCTGTGATGAAGCAAGTTTTCTTGATAAATTTGTTCAGGCATTGTGCTTCTTTTGTGCTCAGGTTTCTTTCCCAGGAGACTGCAGAGTATAACAACAAACTGGCTACTATTGACTGGTAGAACATTTCCAGCAGCTTACTGCACACAGCAAAAGATCTGAGTCTCCTTAGCAAGTACAGTTTGCTCTGGCCCCTCTCGTACAGTGCCACTGTGTTATCAGACCAGCCCAGTTTATAATTTATGTGAACCCCCAGGTTCTTGTAGCTTTGCACCACTTCTGTGTCCTCCCCCTGAATGGCGACTGGTCTCAGAGGCTTCTTGGCACAGTGGATGTCCACCAGTTCTTTTGTCTTGATGATGCCGAGTTGCAGCTTGTTGTTCCTGCACCACCAGATTAAAGCTGTATGCTAACTTGTCTTGATTATTAATGTAGCTATGGATAGGTTAACTGAAAATTTCTGTAGATGGCAAATACCGGTATTGTACTGGAAGTCTTTTGTGTACAGGGTAGACAGGAAGGGAGACAGGACAGTTCCCAGAGGTGCTCCAATATTACGCACCATCATTTCTGACCCACAGTCCCTCAGCCTCACAAGCCATTGTCTGTTGGTCAGGTAGTCCATGATCCAGGAGATTGTGGGAGTATCAAGATTCAAAGCCTTGAGCTTTTTTCCCCAGTTATTGAGACAGAATGGTGTTAAAGGTAGTGGAAGAGTGAAATAACATAATCCTGACTGTGCTGTCGGCTTTGTCCAAGTGGGATTAGGCTCTATGGAGCATGTAGATGAGAGCATCCTCCTCACCTGTATGAGCCAGATAGGCAAACTGCAGAGGATCTAGATGTTTTGAAACCAGGGGTTTTAGCTGTTTTAGGACCAGCCTCAATATTCATGATGTAAGAGCAACTATTCTGAAGTACTAGATTGCCATTATTTTGGCAGCGAGACCACCCAGGATGTTTTCTACAGCTGGGGAACCTTCTACAAAATCCAGGAAAGGAGACCAGTTGCTGAAGGAACCTGCAGAGCTGGCTGGCACATATTTTCAGAACCCTGGGTGCTGATTCCATCTGCCATTGAATCTCTGTTTATGCAGAGTTTTCCCAGCTCTTTCATCACTTGAAGAGCTGAGACACACACAATCCAGAGAGTGGAGGAGGTCTATAGCCTGCAGGTGTGATATCATTATATGTTGTGCAGGGTGCAGATGGTAGGTGGGATTCTGGAACCTCTTCAGCCTGCACACACAAGCTAGCAGTGTTGAGGGAGACTGGACTGACAAAAATGAGTCAAACCTGTTGAAGAACTGGTTCAGATCTTTAACTCTGTTCTTGTTTCTTTCTTCTGCATGTTTAACAGCCTGTTTGTAGCCAGTGATAGTCCTCATTACATTCCACACTTCCTTCATGTTGTTTTATTGTAACTTGAGCTCAAGTTTGTCTCTGTAGTGGGCTTTCCCCCTCATGGGGAATCTGAAGGCTCTCTTATTCATACTCAGTAGGGCTTTCTTTTCTTTTGTGATCCATGGCTTGTTGTTGGGAAAACAATGCACTGTCTTTGTGGGGACTGTGTTATCCACACAAAACCTGATGTAGCCTGTGGTACAGTGGCTCAGTTGCTCAGTGTCCTGGCTATGTGACTAACAAAGCATATCCCAGTCAGTGTTTTCAAAGGCATCCTTCAGATCCTGTTCAGCCTCAGTTGTCAGTACTTGCATGGTCCTGGTGGTGGCTAGCAGTCATGGGGTAATTGGCTTATATGCAGGTTTGAGCTGTACCACATTATGATCTGATTAGCCTAAAGATGGCAAAGCAACAGAGTGTTATGTTTCTTTAACATTGGCATATAACAAGTCCAGGATCTTATTTTCTCTTGTTGTGCAGTCCACAAACTGGTAAAAAAAATGGTGGAGGTGGGGGAAAGTGAAACCCCCAGAAATTGTGATGAAAGCACCAGGATGGTCAGTAAAAAATATGCTTATTACAGAGTATACTGTGTCTGTTATGATTGTAGCGTCTGCAGAGGGGGGAAAATGTAAACTGCCAGCATAAGCATATGAAAACTCTCTTGGCATATAATAAGGTTGTAAACCTACTGCGAGCCACTCAACATTCAAGTTGCATACCCGTGCTTTAATTGTCATGTGTCTATAGTTGCACTATTTTTCATTCACAAAAACAGCAAGTCTGCCTCCTTTCGTTTTGCTGCTATTGCTCCTGCTTCTGTCCACCCACACGATTTAAATCCATCCAATGCCACTGTGAAGTCCTGAGATTCAGCTTTAATACACCTTTCAATGAAGCACATGAGACTGTATAATATGTAGAATATCTCATTTTAGTAAGTTTTTCTTTTAATATTGTTTATTTTCTTTCTATTCTTGCTTTTATTTTAGAAAGGGTTATTGGAAGTATTGTATGACATTTTTCGACTCCCTATTCCAGTTGTAACGCAAGATTTTACTGAAGCTCTTCTTAGTGTTGGTAAGTAAACACAAGCTTTTAGTTAAGATTTGTAACGTTTTCTATACAGTCAATAGATTGTTTGTTATATTAGACCATCAACATTCTTCCCAGACTAAGGTGACTTGTGTCTATTTTAAATGCATTTAAACTAGTGGCTTCAATTGGAAAAAAATGAATTTAATCCATTTTGGAATAAGGCTGTAACATAACAAAATGTGGAAAAAGTGATGCGCTGTGAATACTTTCAAGATGCACTGTAGGTATAACTGATCTTCCGTTAACCTTTTTGAAGCTTCAGTATCTTTTAATAGCATAATATGCTAATTTTGTAGCCCTTCAGAAGGTTTGTGAATGGTGTTGTATTTGATATAAAATATCCTGCACTATTGCTTATTGTATGCTTAGTTTTCTGTATCTGACTTCTTGTAATTTTACTGAAGGTTGAAAAATCACTTGTCAAATGCTTGACGTATGTCAGTGATTTTTGTGTATCAACAAGTTAGCTATGCATTTGTCAAATGAAACTATTTATACTTACTACATACATTTATAATGCAGATTAAAATTAAAATTTTGCTTTCACAATTGTTTCTTAAACTTTTTTGTTTATAAACTCAAATCTCTTTATTTTAATCAATTCAATTTATTATATACCCTTTTTCATAAGCAACAGTTTTCACAAAATATAATTAAAGTTAAAAGTATAGAAATAATTTAATATCAGAAGAAAATTGTTTAAGAGCAAATCATATCATTTTGGAATTATTTAACAAAATGATAACGTTTTCCAGGATGTTCATTAATTGCAAGTATGTAAATTAACATACCTTTCTTAAATGTGTTTTGCTTTTATATGGTATTTATTATTGAATGTGTGATGTCTTGCTTCATGTTTTAAGATCCTAGTAGATTTCAAGATAGCTGGAGGCTATCAGATGGATTTGTGGCAGCTGAGGCAAAACTTCTTCTTCCTCATCGAGCCCGATCAAGGTAAAAAAAGAAATAAACTTTTATATTTATGGATCATATTTACAGTATTAATCTTGCAGTTTACTAGCTTTGAAATACTGCTGACTTTTTCTGCTACTGTTAAATGTTACCCCTCTGGAATATTACCTGTGGAATGGCCATCGCTTTTACATACTGTCAGGCTTGACTGCATATAAAATGCCATATTATTTGTGGTAGCTCTTGGGTTTTGCTAATATGTCTTATAGATTTAGGAAAAGGCACAGAGGAAAAATATTGAACAAGAAATATGGTCTTTCAAAAAACTGCTATAATCAGAGATTGCAGATTTAAAGTGATGTTGATTTGTGAGTTGTAGCAGTTTTTGGAACAGGTAATTTTGTATCTCATTAATTTCTGATATTTGAAGTCAAAGGTTCAAGGATGACAGGTCAATTCCATTAGAGAATAAAATGCATCAGAATTTTATAAAGTTAAGGGATATACACAGAGTTGAAGTGCTTTGTCAAATTTTTACATTTGCTAAAGTAATAGGTATTTCATTTAAAAACATACTTGAGTAAAAGTAAACATGTTTCCGTTTTCAAAAGTACTCAAGTACCAAGGTAAAAATGCATTTTATAGTATAATGAGAACCTGCAATGTTTTGTCTAGAGAACACAATATATTTATTTTAGTTTTGCACAATACTCACACACTGTTTTTGCTGCAGAAATGCACTACACCAGGGATACCCAATGCGTCGATCGCAATTGACCGGTAGATCGCAAAGGTAGTGCAGGTAGATCGCATTGCATTCAAAAAAACATTTTTTTTAAACTTTAGTCTATCATATATCCTTCCTATGGCATTTGCCACTTAATTGACATACAGGGCGGCCAGTCTGAGATCTTTTCTTCTAACACACTTGTCATCCCGCACGCACGATCAAACGCTCGAGCTACTGCAAAACTCTGACTGTGATCTAGTTAGCCTTCCAATTTATATCGACTAAAGAAGGGATTTTTAAAAAAAAATTTGTTTGGGGAGGGTATGGGCTGGATGTGGAATTGGAAGAGGATTTTTTTTTCTCACAATGTCACAATCGAAGTGAGTTTGTCTGATCTGTCAATCTATCATTGCTATTCCAAAGAAGGAAAATGTGGAAAGGCACTTTCGAACTGTTCATAAAAACTACGAAACTGAATTGGAAAAAAAAGCACGTCCAATCCGGACGTTGGCGCTATACACATGCAGAGCAGGTTAGAGATTATGAAAGCAGTGGAATTCGAAAGGCTTAAAAAAAAAAAAAATAGTTGGCGCGATACACATGTGGAGAAAGTTAAAGAATATGAAAGTAGGAAAATTACAAAGTATAAAAAAAAAAGAAAGTAAAGATCGCAGGAGTGCAAACAAATGGAAATTATTACTTGAAAAAGGGAAAATAATCACCACGGACCAGGTGTCATTAAAAAAAAGCTGGATAAAGTGAGGTCAGAAATAAAAGACAGAGTAGAAAACAAAGTAAAATGTCATAAAAAGGTTAAAAAACAAGGGGGCCAAATACATGCAGAACAGGTTACAGATAATGAAAACTGGAATTCAAAAGATTCAAAAAAAAAAACGTAAGCATGAAACACATGCAGAGCAAGATACAGAATATGAATGCAGAAAAAAAGGACAGTGTCAAAACTTTGACAGACGGTTTCAAGACTCAGCTTTACTTGAGCCAATCGCTACATTTAAGTACTATCCATTTAGGGAAGATGTTGAGGGTGATTCACCAGCATCAAAAATTGTAACACTGTTTCACCTAAAACTCCTCTACAGTGGAGGATGAGATTTTGACACTACAGGATGACATTCGGCTGAAGTCTAGGGCTCTTGAACAGTTTTGGAACTTACTCACAGAGGAAAAGTACCCAAACATGACAAAATGTGCTACCTACTTAACTCTATTTTATTATGCGAGTCAGCCTTTTCCCACATGAAGATTATTAAATCCAAATACTGTAGTGACCATAAATGTATATGTTATGTTATGTTTTATGTATAAAGTATACTCAGTGTGTGTATATATATATATATATATATATATATATATATATATATATATATATATATATATATATATATATATATATATATATATATACACACACTAGACATTAAGCCCGTTACAATAACGGCCGCTAGAACAGTAGTCCATAAACATTAGTAGGAACAGTCTATATTAAATGGCAAGGGACCTTTTACCTCATTAAATTTTTTCCATAAAATGCCTGTAATTTTCTCTGACAGTAATACTGGCTTTGCTGTCTGTAATATGCGTTTAATTTTCTGTCACAACAGTGGGCAATCAGCAGATTCTCCCCAGCAACTGATGTAATGTGCGCAAAAATAAATCTACAGTAATCCCTCGCTATATCGCGCTTCGCCTTTCGCGGCTTCATTCCATCGTGGATTTTATATGTAAGCATATTTAAATATATATCGTGGATTTTTTGCTGGTTCGCGGATTTCTGCGGACAATGGGTCTTTTAATTTCTGGTACATGCTTCCTCAGTTGGTTTGCCCAGTTGATTTCATACAAGGGACGCTATTGGCAGATGGCTGAGAAGCTACCCAGCTTACTTCTCTCTCTCTCTCTCTCTTGCGCTGACTCTCTCTGATCCTGACGTAGGGGGTGTGAGCAGGGGGGCTGTTCGCACACCTAGACGATACGGACGCTCGTCTAAAAATGCTGAAAGATTATCTTCACGTTGCTACCTTCTGTGTGCAGCTGCTTCGTGAAGCGACATGCTGCACAGTGCTTTGCATACTTAAAAGCTCAAAGGGCACGTATTGATTTTTCTCTGTCTCTCTCTCTCTCTCTCTCTCCCTGCTCCTGACGGAGGGGGTGTGAGCTGCAGCCTTCAACAGCTTTGTGCCGCGGTGCTTCGCATACTTAAAAGCCAAACAGCGTATTGATTTGTTTGCATTTCTCTATCTCTCTGACATCTGCTCCTGACGTGCACTCCTTTGAAAAGGAAGATATGTTTGCATTCTTTTAATTGTGAGACGGAACTGTCATCTCTGTCTTGTCATGGAGCACAGTTTAAACTTTTGAAAAAGAGACAAATGTTTGTTTGCAGTGTTTGAATAACATTCCTGTCTCTCTACAACCTCCTGTGTTTCTGCGCAAATCTGTGACCCAAGCATGACAATATAAAAATAACCATATAAACATATGGTTTCTACTTCGCGGATTTTCTTATATCGCGGGTGGCTCTGGAACGCAACCCCCGCGATGGATGAGGGATTACTGTACTTTTAAAAGTCATCATATTGTAATATCATGAAGGGGTTTTCCTAAATATACGAATGTTCAACGACCGACACTTTACTGGGCCAAGCTTCTTAATCGCAATTCTGACATCCTCAGAGTGAACACTTGCACAACAACAAACACTAATCCCACCTCTTTGGGGAAGCTGGTCTCCGCGTCTCAGTACCCGATTGGATTTTTCGTGTTTTATGTTTTAGGTCTTACCTCATTTACCGAAATCCGATTGGATCGGCCGCGCGATATTTTATAGCTCCCGCCCACTCTGTCTTGTGTGACGCGTCAGGCGACCTTTGAAGCATCGCACCGTGCCCCGCGCATGCGAACTTCACCAGAAGACACACGGACACTGGACGCACACAGGAGTTTTATTAAAGAGGAGATTTTATATATATATATATATAATATAGCATTTTTAATGTAGGTGGATCATTTTGACCTTGTTATTTTAAAAGTAGCTCACAAGCCGAAAAAGTGTGGGCACTCCTGCACTACACAGTAATGAATTGTGTAAATGCAATCCTGCCTTTGATCAATACATAATTGTAGTCCGTGTCGGTGGATATGACTTGCACTGTGCCTCCCCTATTGGGATGTCCAGCAGCAGTAGATGAGACACCCCTACTACAGAAAGAGAATAATAAAATACAACAATAACAATAAAAAAATTAAATGAACAGCTCACTTGAATATATGCACAATATAAGTGAAATTAGCACAGATTACATTTATTATACTTTACTGAAGTACAAGAATTCTGTTAAACTGTTAAGACTATTTATTACCCAGGACACTGAAATATATGTCTCTGCATATATGACAATTAATGAATACTATCAAAAATTGTAAGAAATGTAAAGAAAAATATTAGAAAGCAACATTTTTATTATCAACCATAACTCTTTTAAAAATGTAAACAAACTGCTACTTTATTTTCACCAGCATCATGACTTAGTCTATATTTGAATGAGAGTCCTAGAAGCATGGCACTTTGCAGAGTTCAAGCTTAGAAGAACATTTCCTGCAAATATAACATGTTTAATTGCACTGTTCATGTTTGTTACACACAACACATTTGGTAAATAAATATATATATATATTTTTTTAGTGCTGGGTTTTACCTGAAAAGGGAAAGTTAAGTATAACAGATAGGGTCTGCTAAATGAATAGATAAATAAATATATATTTATCTGTCATGAGTATATAGTCCAATTAAATATTTGCTTGAATCTATGTGTATTGTCTACTAATTGAGAAACCTCTGTTGGAGCATTCTTTTTGGTAACTGTATTATTACTTTGGATAATAAAATATAATGAGTTATAGTCATTACTACTTCTGCCCCAGTATTTTCAAGAAAAACTTTGGTGCCATCTTGCCAAGTTATGGTCAAGGCTTTTTTTTCCTTTTTTTGTCTCTACCAGTCTGATAATGTCCTAGTTGATGCTACTGGTTATGTAGTTGAGGAGGTGACACATATTTTTCCACAGTTGAAAGAACAGTCAGATATTATTCCTCTTGATGCTGTGGTGACCTGGCAAGGTCAGAAAATTAGACTGCCTCTGCCTATTTGTTTACCAGTGCCACTAGACTGAGTACTGACCAACTGTCAGGTACTGAGTCAGTGAGCTGAGTTAGCAGTAATTTTTTTACACTGTTTTGCCCTGGGACATGTTGTGCTGTTGGGCATCATGTACTGTGTTAGCATGGTGCCTTTAAAACAAAGTCAGGTACTACAAGGTACTGTAGTCTGTAGTCTAAAACGATACCAACCTCCAGTAGTCACTGTGTATCATATATATAGGCACACTGATTACACTGTACTTTGCTAAAATGATATACATGTATATTGTGAATGTTGGAAGGACAAATATCCTATGTTGTACAAAAAACATAATCCATACATTAGTTTACAAGATACCAAAATAGCATATGATATAGTTTTATATTTGTTTGAGCTAATGAATCTGTTAGGTGATAGTTCTATAATTGTGGTTCTATATTCTGTTGACTAAAAGCCTTAAAAAATAAACATTTTTCTTTTTTCAGACCAGACTTGATGGACAATTATCTGGCATTGGTGCTTTCTGCTTTTATTCGTAGTGGACTTCTAGAAGTAAGAAGTTGAAACAATAAGAAATTATTAATTGTAGCTTTTTTGCAAGAAGGAACTTACTGTAATAAAATGTATAATTTATCCTTCATCCAACCAGGGTTTAGTTGAAGTCATAACAAGCAGTGATGACCATGTATCTGTTAGGGCAACTATCCTTTTGGGAGAGCTTTTGCACATGGTAAGACTCTTTTATTATTACATTACATCAGCTCTCATGTAAGTCCAGAACTGGGTATGAAAATACATTTTTTAGACTGAGACTGTAAATATTTGTAAGCTGAATTAGCTGAAAATAAAATCTTTTCACTCTATAGCCATGTTGTCTAAGAGTAATAGTTATAAAATATCACTCCTTTGTTAAATTCTAACTGTTGCAATTGTGTTTCAATATGCTTAACACATTATTTATTGAATAGAATATAAACTGTATTTTTTATTTTATTTGAAGAAAATAACATTGCTTATAATCAAGTCAAACTTGTACAACAAAGGACTTCAAGTAAAATTAGAAAAACAAAGCTGAAAAGATATTTTTTATCTTTGTGTGAAATTTGTGCCTAGAAAAATGTTTCACTGTCTATTTTCAACCATATGATTTAAATCAGTTTAAACAAAGATCTTAGACCAACATAGACAATGATAGTTTTTCTTTGACACATTGTATAATGGCAGGTTGTTTATTATTATTATTATATTATTATTAACATCAGCATGCTTAACAGACATGACAGATTTGAAATCCATAGCAATAACAAAGTTAGCCACTTGTTTTATATGGACCACCAAAAGCTCTTTGCCAAAGACGAGACCCAGCTGCAATGGGCCCTTAGTACTGTCATGACAATCAGTAATTCTATCAAAATGGAATCTGCTCTAGAAAAATGACCCACTGTAGTTTTTAAATGTGGCAGACTAGTCAAAACCGAAAATATCCAGCTGAATGACCGGACAGTAATAAGGAACATATAGTATACTGTATTACAGTGAGACTTAAACGTATCTGTGCATCAGAGAGAAAGATGAAGGCAATATTGCAAAGGTGTTCTACAATCAGGTCATCAAATACTAAAATCCCAGCTGAAGTCCAAGAATAAGAACGCAGCATTCAGTACCCTAAATGTCAGCTAATAGATTGGTAGAGATTTGAGATCAAGAACATGAACTGCAAAACTTAAAAGCTAGTTATTTTCTGAGAAAATTGAACTGCTGAAGAGCAAGCCACTAAATGGACAATTTTTCAGAGATATTGACCTCATATGGGACATTCCCTTGGTTACTGACCAGATGATAGTAGCCAGCCTTCCTTATATAGTGAACTCAACAAAAAGAGAGGACATGCTTGCTGATTGATTTGCTGTTCCAGGTGATGTGAGAAACCAGGCAAGTACAAGGACCTGGAAATCAAGATCAGCAGGAGAAGTATCTATGAATATTCCCAGGCCATCCATCAGCTAGTGGAGTGCATTCTTAGGCACAGTAGACATCCTCAGAAAGGTGTTGGAGTGAATCGCTTAGATCTCTTGTTGATTTCTGGAATAATCAGGAACTACCTAATGCAAGTGGTTTTATTAAAAAAGTATAATAATAATAATAATAGTAATGCTTTCTTTAGAGAAATTACTGTTGTTGCTTGAATTAGTATAATGTTTTATTATTATACTGTATAGCATATGTACATGCTCATTATTAAGGATAAATTATGTTTATTGTGAGTATTGATTAATTTTAATATATTGCGTTTGACTAATTCTTGGTTCTTTTTCTTTTATTCCTTGAAGGCCAACACAATACTTCCCCATTCACACAGCCACCATTTGCACTGCCTTCCAACACTCATGAATATGGCAGCATCTTTTGATATCTCACAGGAGAAAAGAATGTAAGTTGAATGATATCTGGTACCCTGTATGTCAAGTGTTCTTCAATTGAAAAATTATCATAAACTAAGAATCTGAAAATAATATCTGCTTTATATAAACAAAAGGAATATAATTTAGGATAAGCTTTATGTCTGGAATTATAAATTCTGTTTACACGGTAAGAAGTCAGAGTTTATACCAGTTTTACAGTGGCTTAAGCCAATGTCTCTTTATGTGAATTCCATTTGTGTGGTATTTGAAACACTAAATCCCTTAGGAGAAACTGTCTATTTGCATGACATTTGGGGGTCATAGCAGAGGGTCAGCCATTGTATAGCACCCCTGGAGCAATTTTCAGATTTGTTTGAGAATGTTGAATTAAAAGGCTGAAAATCTCTACCAATGTCCACTTTACTGACAGAGTGCTGACTTGTAAGCACAGCCGTACAAGAGCCTTTCTTCTTTTTGAGATGTTCTAAATGCTCGTGTTCCTAACACCTCATCGTTACATTCTATGTATTGTATTTCCGAATGAGCATTCATTGGTTGTTAACTCTTATGCACACAGAGCCAATTCCTATGACTAAAGACAAAATCGAATCTGTTTGATTTTATCAAAGCGAGTCGCAGACTAGTTGGACTGAATATCTGGGTTTGTCACATTAGGCAAATGGAATGGGAATGAAATGGGAGCATGTCGCCAGCTGTTTCCAACTCACTAAGATTATGTAAATGAAGGCTACGACTGAAAATCACTAGAAAAGTTGCTTAATGTGTAATAGCCTTTAGTACACTTAAAATAGCTTAGGTAGTTTTAAAACTAGTATTTGTGCCAGAGTATTGTGAAGCACAGTTGACTAAAATAACTGGTTTTTATATGCTTTGATTGGGTCATAATCAGAGAAGTTGTATTTTTACTGCAATCTTTTTCAAAAGCTAGAGAACACCATATGCATACAAGACATGTCACTGGAAATACTGCTGCACATATTACTGTACTGTTTGTACTGTATCACTGACTGCCTTATCATGATCTGTCAGCACCTCCTGCATACTCAAAAAGGCTCCGCAAAGGATCTTTTTTCCTGAAGAAGCTAAAGTGCTTTTGAGTGATAACCAAAACTCTTTTGAACTTTTACGCCTGCAGTATTGAAAGTATTTGGATCAGATGATTCTTGGTGTGGTTTGAATAGCAAATTCCTCCAAAGGACAGCTTGTACATCTTTTAAATTAATTGGGGCTGATCTTCCACAGCCTCATCTTATCTGCTCAATCAGATGTCTGAGTAGAGCTCAGAGTACTGCCACCAGCTCATCCCTTGTTTTCACTTCTGCCATCTGGAAAGTGCTACCGGAGCATCACCACTCACTCCACCTGCTTCAGGGACAAATCATAAGGTCACTGAACTCCTAGTAAGCTGATCCTACCTGCCCTGCGCTTTGTACTATACCTACCTGCTGGTTTACAGTATGTGTAATTATACTGTACATTTTTTTTATCTGCTCTTATTTACTGTATTTGTTTTCTTTCTTTCATTCTGCTACACTTATTTATTTACTGTATTTATACATCACTACTGGAACAAGAATTTCACTGTGCTCTCACTATGTTTTTGTTTTGTACATTCGTTCATATTAAAATATAAGAACAACATCCATTCAGTGGGGATGTGATACACGAAGAATTGTTATTATTATCCATCCTTCCATCCATTGTCTCCCGCTTATCCGAGGTCGGGTCACGGGGGCAGCAGCTTGAGCAGAGATGCCCAGACTTCCCTCTACCCGGCCACTTCTTCTAGCTCTTCCGGGGGAATCCCAAAGCGTTCCCAGGCCAGCCGAGAGACATAGTCCCTCCAGCGTGTCCTGGGTCTTCCCCGGGGCCTCCTCCCGGTTAGACATGCCCAGAACACCTCACCAGGGAGACGTCCAGGAGGCATCCTGATCAGATGCCCGAGCCACCTCATCTGACTCCTCTCGATGCGGAGGAGCAGCGGCTCTACTCTGAGCCCCTCCCGGATGACTGAGCTTCTCACCCTATCTTTAAGGGAAAGCCCAGACACCCTGCGGAGGAAACTCATTTCAGCCGCTTGTATTCGCGATCTCGTTCTTTCGGTCACTACCCATAGCTCATGACCATAGGTGAGGGTAGGAACATAGGTCGACTGGTAAATTGAGAGCTTCGCCTTGCGGCTCAGCTCCTTTTTCACCACGACAGACCGATGCAGCGCCCGCATTACTGCGGATGCCGCACCGATCCGCCTGTCGATCTCACGGGGGTGGTGGTCCCCCTCTTTAAGAAGGGGGATCGGAGGGTGTGTTCCAACTACAGAGGGATCACACTCCTCAGCCTCCCTGGAAAAGTCTATTCAGGGGTCCTGGAGAGGAGGGTCCGTCGGATAGTCGAGCCTCGGATTCAGGAGGAACAGTGTGGTTTTCGTCCTGGTCGCGGAACAGTGGACCAGCTCTATACCCTTAGCAGGGTCCTGGAGGGTGAATGGGAGTTTGCCCAACCAGTCTACATGTGTTTTGTGGACTTGGAAAAGGCATTCGACCGTGTCCCTTGGGGAATTCTGTGGGGGGTACTCCGAGAGTATGGGGTACCGGCCCCCCTGATAAGGGCTGTTCGGTCCCTGTACGATCGGTGCCAGAGCTTGGTCCGCATTGCCGGCAGTAAGTCGAACCCGTTTCCAGTGAGAGTTGGACTCCGCCAGGGCTGCCGTTTGTCACCGATTCTGTTCATAACTTTTATGGACAGAATTTCTAGGCGCAGCCAGGGCGTTGAGGGGGTCCGGTTTGGTGGGCTCAGGATTGGGTCACTGCTTTTTGCAGATGATGTTGTCCTGTTTGCTTCATCAGGCCGTGATCTTCAGCTCTCTCTGGATCGGTTCGCAGCCAAGTGTGAAGCGGCTGGGATGAGAATCAGCGCCTCCAAATCCGAGACCATGGTCCTCAGCCGGAAAACGGTGGAGTGCCCTCTCAGGGTTAGTAGCGAGATCCTGCCCCAAGTGGAGGAGTTCAAGTATCTCGGGGTCTTGTTCACGAGTGAGGGAAGAATGGAGCGTGAGATCGACAGGCGGATCGGTGTTATTATTATCAATTTTTAATATGACTGTTTTATTTTGTGCTTATTTACATTTTAATATTTAGATAATAAACCAGTTTTATATACATTGATTATTCACATAGAGTGTTCACTCTTTTCTTAGGCGAGCCAGTGCTGCAGTAAATTGCCTGAAACGCTTCCATGAAAAGAAGAAGAGAGGTCCAAAGCCCTACAGCCTCTACTTGGATCATATTGTTAAGAAATCAATGGCAGCACACTACAAGAGAGACCAATATCAAAGAGTACAAAAAGATATTTTTGTCCTAAAGGTAAATGAAAATAAAAAAATAAACACTAATTAATCATTTGAATGCAGAGCTCCAGACAAAAATTCACCTCAAGGAGCCAGTGACTCCTAAAATAAAAAAATTAGGAGCCCATAGCTTTGATTTAGGTGCCAAATAAGCAAATGTGTAAAATATTAATCTTTCGGTCTCTTACTGTTTGAATCTACATGTATGTTTGCCTAATCCTGTTTTATTTCCCTTGTACTTTTGTTTCTGTCTTGGGTAACTGGCATAATAACTTTCACACTACAGGTATATACAGTCATTAAGAACTATATTTTATTCAGGCTCTGAATTAATGTCATGGAAATGTTTTTTTTATTTTTCCCCTCATCTTTTTCACCAGAAAAAAACTACCTGAGTAAATGTTTAAGAGCAAGGCACCAAATATGGCATGAAAATGGATTAGTACATTTATTTTAACGATTGTCTTTTAAATGTCTTTGTACAGATTTCTTGGGTGTCAACTAATGAATTATTATTTAAAATTAATACTATTATTAATATTTTACTAAATCTAATTTTCCATTTATCTTTGTCGATGCCCTCCCATTGAAGAATTTATTGGTAACAGAACATATTGTTTGAATGCCAAAATGGCTGAAATAACAAATAACAAAGTGGCATTTATCAATGCCATTTTAAAAAAGTTTACTATTTGCCGTTAATCACAGAGCACCCTGGTAATACGACTATAAAATGTAATATACCTTCAACCTTAAAACACAGACTTCATAACATCGCTGTGCGTAAGGTAAACAGCGGGTAGGTGGCTGCACGTACATGTTTACTGACGGACAGGCCGGCACATTGCACAGAGCATGTTTTAAATCACAAAAGAAATCGCATGCAAAGATGCATAAACACAAGGAGATCCATGACAATTGCATGCCCCAAGTCAGAAGGAAGAACTGAATTCCATGGGCACAAATATCTTCATAATAGGGGACTTACATGATGGGCAGATGAATTTCACATGTTTTGCGTTTCTTCCTTATGTTTTGATGAGTTGTTCAGCACTTTGTTCATCATTCTGGCACAAAGCATAACCAGCCTGTCCGTGAAATTCACCATTTGGAATACACAGTCACAGTGTCAGCCACGCCGTGGAGTTAGAAATATTTTTGCATGCAAGTCCGATGTCATTTTTGATGTGCATCCCTCATACTGAGCCTTTAGTGAAGTGCGTCTCATGAATCTCCAAGGAGGAACCCACCCACCCATACTGTCACATATATTAATGGCATATATGCTCAACAATAAAAAAAAAAATGTCCTTTTGCATCTGTTACAATATAATTAGTTTAAAGATTCAATGATTTCAAAGTAGAAATGATCACCAAAGTATATTTTTGGTTGCATTTGTGACCATATTAGTCACAGTCTGGAACCCTGGAAGGTCCACTTGTAGAAAAAAAAATAATTTAAATTTAATTACATGGGCCAGGAGAAAAACAAGTAACACTCTTCTGACATGGCTATCATCTATCACCAAGCAAATCTGTGAAAAAGACATCTCTTCTTATTTATTATTACTAGAGATAAACAGGACAATATGCTTTACTGCTAATATCTCCTGTTATATTTAATAAGCACATATTACTTGTAATATAAATATAAGAAAAATTACATTTAAGTAACATGTAATCCCAAGATAACATCACAAACAGAAAGGTGAAAAGGAGGAATCTACAGTACATACAATTATTTTAAGTGAAAATACAAAGATAAAATTATATTTAGGCAGCTATAGATATTCTAGGTGGCATAAATTCAGGCCACTCTCCTTCAGGTAAATAATTCTTAAACTTCTAAGACCACATAAATCTTTTTCTTGGCTCTATCATGTGTTTTGCAATTTTAAGTTTATGTGAAAATATGCATCTAAACCTCTGCTGTGATTGGTATTCTGTAGTTTAACATATAAAAATACAGTAACCTCACTATCTGCATATTTATTCATCCACTATTATGAAAGCATAACCTGCTGCATGACACCTGCAGTTTAATGGCACCTGTTTAGAGATTAAGTTCTTGCTGCAGACTGTGGAATTGGGTTGGGGACTGATATCGGGAGTTATATTAATGGCAATGGTCAGCAGAAAAAAACAAATTGAGAAAGGCTGATCACACATGAGAGAAAAGTGAGATTAAGCAATAACAGATATAATGCGCTTAGATGTTCAGGGCTGCATGCGGACTACACCAAATAGATCAACGTGTGTCTACCTGCCACAAAAAGGTGCGGGTAAGCCACTGAACCCCATTTGTGATGGATACTGGGGCTTGAAATTGTTGCACTACGAATGAGAAATTCCCAGTCATAAGCTTGCATTGATTAAGTCCCTGCCCTTTGAACACAATGCCCGTTGCAACTACCGATTGGATGCTTCAGTGAAGTCTTCGGGTTAGCTCTTCTGTGGTTGCTCGTGGCCTCTGGCAGAGCATGTAGAAGATGATCAGACTTGACTATAGAGGAACCAAATATTGTAACAAGCTTTCCTGAGCCTCAATGGATGGGTGGGGGACGGTTGGCTGGCACATCTTCCTGACCCCGTCTCTTCTGAACAGGCATCCCTAAAGAACCTAACCCCATTTTTCTCACAGGATCAATGCTTCAGTATCTTTGTTTCTGTATCCACAGGGTTTTTTCAGGAATATAACTGCCATGAATAATTAGAACTGACTGCATGTAAATGTTAATAAAACAGTTACAAGCTCAAGAATTGAAGTATTTATTCATTTCTTCTTTTGCAATGAATAATTTTCTTATTTATTGCAAAAGAACATATTGTTTTTGTGGAGCATATACTGCTTCTGAAAGTTCTTATTTATCTGTTATAATGTACAAGACTCTGTGTTTTAGTAGCTAGCAGATTATTTTGCTTTGTGTGATGTATTGTTCATAAGGTCAGTTTCAGAAATTAACTCTCCTATCTTTGATCTCAGCTTGTTTATTTTGTTGGTATTAAAATTCCAAGACTTGAATAAAGTGTGGCATTGACAAATGAACATTGCTTGGGGCAAGAATTTTTTCCATAAATCACAGACAGAGTCATTTGACAAATAAAGGCAAAGGCAATGTTGTCAAGAGATTAAGCCACACACCAAAACAGCATGTGACTCAAAGCATATTACTAAACCTGGTTATGACTACATAGCCCTGTATTTCTGTAAAATACTTTTTTCTGTTTTACTTGCAATTACTTTAAAATAGAATTAAGCATGAAGGTGCATTGTATAATAACAGTGTTATCTTAGTTTGATTGGTGACTTTAAATGAACATTTCATGAAGAAAGTCTGATTATGGGTGTGTTGCAGAAGTAGATTCCCCCACACTCTTTAATGGAATAAGGAGCTTCAGCAAACGGACAAATGAATGAAAGGTTTTTATTATGTGAATGCATCTGAATACAAATAAATATGATTATAATGATTTTAAAAGTAGATAGCAAATCCTTCCTGTTGTATTTTCTTTTCAGGATACCGAGGAAGCACTTATGATGCATCTCAGAGACAGTAATATCTTGGTGCACAAGCAGAATTTAGACTGGAACTGGGACCTCATAGGAACTATTCTTAAGGTAGGCCATCAAATAAAACAGTATAAATTTTTTTCATTATATATTTTATGCTGCAGTGCATAAAACATAATTATGCATCTTTAATGTTACATTACACTTTCATTGGAGGATCCATATAGATGTTTTTCTTCAAATTTGTTATCTCAATTATGCGATCTTCCACTATTAATCTATAGAATTTACCCATTTTATCTCAATTTTTCTCTCTTGTGAAATAATAAAATACAGCCAGTAACAATTTTTTTTCCAAATTATGAATGTGCTTTTAATTTGAATGTCCTTAATGAGAAAAAAGTTTTTTCTCCATTGGACATGGTTTTAAATGTGCTGCATAATAATTAGTGTATATTTTTATATAATGTTAAAAAGAGATGGAAAATGTATCATTTATTTATTTACTACAGTGGCCAAATGTAAATCTCCGAAACAACAAAGATGAACAGATGCACAGGTAATATAATATGTTGTTTATTTTAGTTGATCAATTTCTTTGTGATTTTTGAAAAGAGAAACATTAAGAAAATATATTTATTTAGGTGATTTATCTAATACTCATGCTGGTTCCTCTGTAGAACACGTGTATTTATTTTTAAAATCAGCATATTATCCATAGTGTGTTATTTTAGTATTAATTTTAAGGGTGTTTTTGTTTTTCAAGATTTCCAAATTGTTTGATTATGAAACTTGATAGTTTTTAATTTTTTACTTGTACATATCAAAATTAAAATAGCATAGGAAAAAAGCAAACTATTCATGAAACTTTACTGGCAGGTTGCTTAAAATAATAAGCAACTTGGTCACATTGCAGTGAATTTTAGCAAGATAGTTAAAAAAAAAAAAAAAAAAGAATTTTGTGGCCTCAGTTTAACTACTATAAAACATAACATGCAGTGAGCTTCAACAACACTCACATATAAGCATTGCTCAATTGCAAGTAGAAGATACTGAGAACCTCTCCTATGTTGAGAGATGTACCGGAACAGATGGTAACTCAAAAAAGTAGATTTAATTTTTGTCCTTTTTTTCATTATTCAAGGAAATATATTATAATATAATATTAAATTAAAAACGTAAAAAATTGTGCAAACAATGCAGATTTAGTCTTGCTTCTGTAGGATTGAGTACATTTTTATAAAACATTGTTCTATTGATTAATTTTGAATACTGTGTGTTTTCTTGTAATTTACTTAGATATAATTGTATTTTTTATTTTTGTTACAGATTTGTGAGGAGATTATTGTATTTCTTCAAACCTAGCAGTAAACTGTATGCCAATTTAGAACTAGATCACAGTAAATCTAAGCAGTTAACTGTTGTGGGATGCCAGTTTGTTGAGTTTCTTCTTGAATCAGATGAGGTAAATGTATGTCTGGTTAAACCAACCTTTACTCATAAAACTTTGCAGGCTATATGTGAATATGCAATTGATTATTAAGGATGTTTTTTATAGCAGTAATATGTTTATATCAGTAGTGTGTGAATGTGTTTGTAAATACACTTAGTAGACATATTATTAGGAAAACTTGCATTTTAAGCTTCCTTCACAAAAAAAAAGTAATATGGCTGTAACCCAATATATACAGCATACCCTGCCAACATGGTGTATATACTCATTTAGTTGTTGTTTGACTACCACCCTTGTAACCCAAGGTTAGAAAAAGGTCTCCTTCTCTCTTGCGTATCATAAAGGGAGACTAAAGGGGATTGCCTCATGGAATAGTAACTCGTCCTAAAAATTTCTTCTCCAATAGTCCCTAGATTTGCGGGGTAAACAGGGCGACTTGAGTAAATCTAGCAAATGGCTGTGAAATAAATTAAGTAAGACTTGTGATCTAAGCAACTCTGACCGTGATCTGATTGTTGGTGCCACACACAATATTTCCATCATCTCACAAACAGCTTGTTTTTCACATTTACAGACAACATTTCTATTTAAAAAAATATATATTAATGGAGTGGCAAAGCTGTAGGCAAAAGCACCTTGTTAATTAGAAAGGTCAGAGGAGAATTGCCAGACTTTCTCAAACAAAGTGACAGTTTTACAAGTGATGTGCAGCAGGACATCATTGAATACACAAAGCATCAGACCTTTGTATGGATGACTACAGCTTCAGCATTCCACTCCTGTCATTTCAGAACATATGATTACTAATACTGGATGATTGACCTTTGGAAAATGTCACTTTGTCTGATGAATTTCAACTTCTGAAAATGTACAAATAGCAGGTTCAGAATTTGGCATAAACAATCTGAATCCATCCTGCTTTGTGTCAACGGTACACGGTGGTGGTAGTAGTGTAAATAGTGTGAAAAATATCTTCTAGATACGCATTGTGCTTCTTAATACCTGAGCATTATTTAAATACTGCAGCATAACTAAATATTGTTGTTTACCCTGTGGCCATAGACTACTCTTTTTCAAATGAATACATAAAAAAATAGGCCATGTCACAAGCCATTTATCATCATAAGCTTATTCTGGGAACATGACAGTGACTTCGTTTACTCTAGTGGTATGCTACAGTTCCTAGATCTCAGTCAAATAGAGCACCATGGGAGTTAAACTGAATGGCAGGTTCACAGCATGAATTTCTTGCTGTAAAATCTGCCTAAAATATGTGATGTTGTCAAGTCAGCATGGATCAAAATTCCTAAGAAATTTCTAAATGTTTGTGGCACCTTGTTGAATCCATGTCTCAAAAAATCAGGCTGTTCTTGAAGCAATAACGGGCCCTTCTTGGTATTAGAAACCAAATAAAGTATACCTAATAAAGCGATCATTTAGTATATATAGGAAAAGAGGCCAACAGTGTCTACAAGTGGCAGTTACACAACTGGGAAAACACAAAATAAACATCCATCTATTTTCTGGCATAAAGCAGGACACACCTCTTTGCTAGGTGCCTGTATATTACAGTGCACACTCACATAAGTACATACTCTTATGCACAACAGGCATAAAAATAATAATAAAATAAATAATAAATAAAAATAATAGTCATCAAAATAAGCTACCATAGTGTAGACTTGGCTTGCCTGTTGATAACTTGTCCTGACTTTAGTCTAGGCTCAATAACTGTACTGCTATAAAATGGTCTTAAATCTCCTCGTTGTATTACTGCTAGCCAAAGCACATAAATCAGTTTTAGAACTGGGTACACACTTGTTTGTTTACAAGGTTGCAAGCCTTTAGTAGCTCTTTAAAAGGTTTACTCTTACAGACAGCATCCATCCCTATTCTCTTTATATGCTAGGCTGTAGTCTGGAGCTGACATTGAATCAAGGGATGCACTGGCAAGGGAATGTGTAAAGAGAGAAAGACACAGACATGTTAGTGAGCCTTTAAATAGTGTTCTACAGCTCACCATCTCTCATCATTAAGATCAATAAGTGTTGAAAGTTTTAAAGTACTCGGTATCACAGCTTTTGTTTTATAACTTTTTATATATATCAGCTATAATGTGACAGTGCTTTGTTAACGGCCAAATAAGTAAAATTATGAGAATTTAAAATTCAATTCTCTGTAATACTTTTGTTTTATTAATATATTTTTAATCCACCTTGACATAAAGTTCAGTCTTTGCAGGTGTCTGCCATACATATTAGGAGATTTTTTTTTCAGCTGATATTTTTTTTTAATTCCCTTCTAGGATGGCCAGGTGTATCTTGAAGATTTTGTAAAAGATATTGTACAATGGCTGTCATCCTATTCAGGGGTAAAACCAGATCGCAGCCTTCAGAACAATGGTCTGCTTAACACACTTTGTCAGCATTATTTCCTTTTCTTGGGAACTTTATCCTCTCATCCCCATGGTGTCAAGATGCTTGAAAAGTGTAGCGTCTTTCAATGGTAAATGCATTGCTAATTTCTTCTTTAATTTTTTTTTGATTGAGAAATTCTAAAACTCTTAATATTTAATTCTGTGTATTTTTTTCTTACCTAGTTTGCTTAATCTGTGCTCTTTGAAGAACCAGGACCACTTATTAAAGTTGACTGTTTCTACGTTAGACTACAGTAGGGATGGATTGGCAAGAGTCATTCTGTCAAAAATTCTAACAGCCTCTACAGATGTAAGTTTTTCTAGTGTAATAGGGTACTGTATAATAATTATTTCCTGCGGTGGGTTGGCACCCTGCCCAGGATTGGTTCCCTGCCTTGTGCCCTGTGTTGGCTGGGATTGGCTCCAGCAGACCCTCGTGACCCTGTGTTCGGATTCAGCATGTTTATTAGAAATGAAGTCTTTATAATGCAGTAAAATAATCTTAATAATATGCACATATGATGAACAGTGATCATAAGAAAATATTTTTATATATATATATATATATAACCATAGTCAATTGTGTATTCTCATTGTTTTTTGATTTAACCTCATTTTATTGGGCTTAAAATAATAAGATGCTCCTGTTCTCAAGTGTATTTTTGTATAATGATTTGTAATCTACATTACATTGATAGCATCCATTTATTTTTTGTTAATTTTAATTACTATAGAGAAATTTTAGTGCACCATAAAATTAAACTAGGGTATAATTTACAGGGTGAGCCAAAATGAAGATCTACATTTCTCATGGTCATTGCGCAAGGTAGAGGCAGCCAAGTGGACTGAGGTGGAGGTACTTTGATAGATGATCCCTTATAGTTTTCAGTCAGCAACATGCCTTGGTCCGATGCACACCATGCTTTCGCTGTCGAAGTGTTCTCCAAAAACAATGAATCCATCATCACTACGCAATGCTCCTTCTGAACACACTTGAGCATTCCTCCTAACGGTGACGTCACAAATCAGAAAGCAATTCTTCAGTGGGTGGCTGAATTTAGACAGATGGGTACAATATTGAACAGAAAATCTTCAGGCCGTCCTCAGAGTGTACGACCGCGAGAAAACCTCCAAGCTGTAAGGGCATTAATTTTGCTGTCTCCTAGACGTTCAGTGTGCAAACATGCTTCTGCCTTAGGCATTTCCAACACGTCTTTGAGGAGGATTTTGCATGAGGACCTTAATTTCCATCTATACAAAATGATGGCAGTGCAGGAACTCACTGAGAGAGACTGGGAGT